>NC_056748.1:772463079-772498079 GCF_019279795.1 Protopterus annectens
CTGTTATAAACAAATTTAAAAAAAATTTCCAATGGAATTCAAATGGCAAAACCGTTCTGTAATGCCACAAGTTATAGCTTTAAAAAGTTTCTCTTAAGAATTATTTTTAACAAAATGTTATGCAGTACTTACGTAGTAAGAACAGCAAAAGGCAGTGGTTTTCTTTATAGGGAACACTGTATTTAAACAATCATGTTTACTACATCATAGGCTACTAAGCGAGGCTTTTTTTAGAAATATGAATACTGACAGACATTCATAACTTTAATGAAATCAAACAGGGTAGTTTGCAGTCTGATGTACACATGCTTTTGTGCTCCATATCTTCAGACTGCAACTATTACACAAGAGACGGCAAACTCCTTGGTGATAACTGGTCAGAAGACACAGTTTCATCTGCTGTATTATGAACTGCTGTTGCCAATTAACATAATAAAATAAACATTTATGCCGAGAGCCAAACAATGCTTTTGCAGTA
The DNA here is from genome assembly GCF_019279795.1 of Protopterus annectens. NCBI lineage: Eukaryota > Metazoa > Chordata > Ceratodontiformes > Protopteridae > Protopterus > Protopterus annectens. The sequence goes on from NC_056748.1 coordinate 772,463,558, forward strand.
TAAAAAAGCTGTCAGTATACAGCGTTCAAGGGTGCACGTGTTATTATCACAGTACCAGTCCATGTGACTGTCAGATCTCTTACATATTCTGTTCTTTCTATCCAATCATATAACTTTATTTTCATCTTGTCAAACATAAAAACACTTCCAGATGTACTTTTGCCGCACCTTCAGTGTCAAAGAAGGCAATGTTGCTCTCAGCGTATACCTACGAGTGCTTAGTAAGTGTTCAAAACATAACAGAAGGCAACAGATACAGTTTAAATTCAATAAGAGGTAGTGAAAACACAAGTTTAAAATGAAATCAAGTTTTTTTTTAAATGTATATCTCTTTTCTCCATTTGTACTACCTTATTAAAAGTCACTTCCCTTCAGACTTGTGTGCTTAATGTTGCTATGGTTTGTGTTCATTACACCCTTGAATATAAATTACAAAAAAAGAAGTTATGTACTTGCCATAACGTTCCATATGTGTTGTCCATCTCCGCCTTTATTCTCACTTGTGGGGATCCCTCTCGGCCTTTTACCAAAGTTCTAGGCCTTCAGCAAAGCTTGTGGCCATTCTACCTTACCCATAATGCAGCTCCCAAACTCCCTCAGATCTTGTTTGCCCATGATAAATAATATCAGAGGTAAAGCTATTCACAACTTAAAAGGAAGTTTGTTTCTGAGGCTATAAAATCCAGTGATTCCCAATTAGTACTACCCAGTCTCCCAGGAGCATAGGCAGGGGTATGGTGGGTGGGTTGTGAGAATAAAGGTGGAGATGGACAACACGCATGGAACGTTATGGTAAGTACATAACTTCTTTATGTGATATTGGCAATCTCACCTTTATTCGTGTTTGTGGGACCGCGTCTCAAGCTACCCGATTCTTGGGTGACTCATGGGAGAATATTCTTCAGACACACAGAACCAAAGGATGCTCTACTACTGGAGGCAAAATCTACCTTGTAATGGCCGATAAAGGTATGAGGGTTTGACCATGTGGCTGCAGCACAGATATTGTCCAGAGACAGCCTAGCTTGAAAAGCTGCAGAAGTAACTCTTGCCCTGGTAGAATGAGCTTAGACAGGTGCAGTGAGATTTGTTTTCAGAATTATAAATAAAGGAAGTGCATTCAGAAAGCCATTTGGATAAGGTAACCTTAGACACTAGTAGGCCTCCTAGTATTAGATTAAGAGGCAAACAGCTGGTCTGACTGAGTTCTGCAGTTCTACCTAGGTTAAAACGTAACGGTTTATGAATGTGCAGTAGATGCAATGAGTATTCTCCTTTATCCTGAAAAATTGGGAAGAATACTGGTAACAATAGACTGAGGTTACTTTGAGATACAACTTTGAGCAGAATGGAGGGGGTTGGTGCGTAAAGAAACTCTGTCTTTATGAAATATCAAATACGGTGTTTTGCCAGATACAGCTTGCAATTCTGAAACTCTCCTTGCTGAGGTAACAGCTATTAAGAGGAGCATCTTCCAAGATATATACTTCAAGTCACAGGTAGCAGAAGGTTCAAATGGAAAATAAACATTTGACAGAATGAAATACAGACCCCAAGGTGGGGACGGGTCTTTGTACAGGGGTCTTAGCATTGTAGTTCCCTTCAAGAATGCCTTACAAAATCTGTTTGACATGATTCTATATCCATTTTCTCCCATTTGAAAGTTTGAAATCATTGCCACCTGAAGTCTAATAGTAGCTGCAGCAGCACCTTCATTGAACAGCTTAGCCAAAAATTCTAGTATAGAATGAATGGGAGCAGTAAAGGGGTCAATTTGATTAGAGTTAACCCATGAAACAAATCTCTTCCATTTTCCTTTGTACAGTATGTGTGTCGATTACTTAGGAGAAGACACCAAAATGTGTTTGACAGGAGAGGAAAGGGAAGGAAACCTGGCTAACAGGGGAACTGGAGCAGCAAAGCTGTTAGTTTGACACTGTTTAGATTGGGATGAACCATCCCTGATGGGCAAGTCAGAAGGTCTGGAACAGGGTCCAGAATCCATGGTTCTTCTTGAACATTAGCCTTTAGGAAGGGGAACCAAATTTGTCAAGACCAATGGGGGGCAATTAGGATTGTCGTCTTCAACAAACTTGTTTTCTGCAGAAAATTGGGAAATAGAGGAATTGAAGTAAAGGCATACTCGTCCCAGAGGCCAATCATGAACAAGTGCATCCCTTGGGGACTCCCCCAGAGGGGGGGATCAGGGCAAAGTAGTTGCTGCATTTGGTATTTGTGGATGAAGCAAAAAGGTCACAGCAGGCCTGGCCCCACTTTTGGAAGATCTCTTCTGCAACTTTTTTATTGAGGGATCACTCGTGAGGCCATAGTATGGCTCTGCTCAATTTGTCTATTATGCTGGACCTCCCCGGAATGTGCATTGCTATCAGAAAGTGGCTGAAAGATAGAGCCCATTGCCAGACCCTCAGGGCTTCTCAACAAAGGGGTAAGATCTGGTTCCCCTTTGCTTATGTACCAGAGCACAGAAATGTTGTCCGACTGAATTGCTATCGTTTCTACAGGGAGGGTATCTTGAAATGCTTGCAACACTAAAAGCACCGCCTGCATCTCCAGGATGTTTATGTGCAAATGAGCCTCGTGTTGATGCCAGATATCTTGAACAGTCTTCCTCAGATAATGCCCCCCCCGATCTGGGAAGCGTCCACAGTCACCGTGGCGTAAGGTTGGGGAAGAATAAAGGAACAGCCTTGATCCACCAGGGGAGAGTGAATCCACCACTGAAGATCCTTCTTGCATGAACTGGATATGATCTTGTGTGTCACTGGAAGTTCTAGAATTGACCACTGTGTCGAAAGTAACCATTGAAGAATTTTCATGTGGAGAAGGAATGAGGACAATTGAGGCAGCCATTTTACCCAGTACTTGGAGAAAGTACAGTTGTGTACACTTACCATAAATGTAGATGTTAGAGTGTATTTACTGTTGCAGTCATCACATTTGGCTTAACTGCTTGCAGTAGCCCTCAGCTGGCCTGATTATCAAAGTCTTGGGTCCTGCTTCGGTTGCTGTCTCATCTTCCATGACGTCAGGTAGTCAGGGGTAAAAAGCATGCAGCAGACACCATTACATCAGTTTTTCTTGCTCCAGATGTCAGGTGCCCCCCTAATGGGAAAGAATTAAATATATACATATACAATGGTATAGCGCCAACAAAAAAGCAAATACACCAAAAAGCTTTTAAGCATAGTAAAGGAGAGTAGAGGCATAGCCAAAAGAAGTCAGGGGGCTGGAGGGAGGGTAACAAGGACTGCAACTGTGAATACACTCTAACATCTATATTTTTGGTATGCGTACACAACTGTACTATGTTCTTTGTGTTGCACTATTGCAGTCATCACATTTGGGTAGATTCCCAAAGCTAAGGATGGGAGGAGGAATTCAGATAGCATTAGGACCAGCTATAAGGCCCTGCAAGAGTGCAGTGGCAAAGCCAGCTCTGGATTTAGAGAAAATTGACAAATGGTAATGCTTGGTGAAAGTATGTACAAAACTCCAGGTAGCAGCTTCTAGGATGTCCATAGCAGGGACACCACTGAGAAAGGTTGTAGAGGTAGATGCAGCCCTGGTTGAATGGGGTCTAATCCCCTGTGGGATAAGTTTTCCATGGTGCTTACAGCAGAAATGAATGCAATGGGCTATCCATTTAGAAATGGTTTGCTTTGAAATAGCTTTCCCATCTGCCCCTGTAGCAAATGCCACCTGCAGTTGTTGAGATTTTCTTTGAGGTTTAGTCCTGTCCAAGTAAAATCTAAGTTGTCTGTGCACATCTAAGGAGTGCAGTATGCGTTCCCCTTTGTTCTGTGGATTGGAAAAGAAGGTTGGCAAATTAATGGACTGAATAAGAGCCACACTGGACACCACACCTTGGGCATGAAGGAGGGATTGGTCCTGAGGGACACCCTGTCTGCATGAAAGATGATGAAAGGCTTCACTGCCATAAGGGCCTGTAATTCAGATATCCTTCTTGCTGAAGTGATTGCTAAAAGGAAGGCTGTTTTCCAAGAAAGGAATTTTAACACTGCACTTGCAGTCGGTTCAAAAGGAGGAAGAGTGAGTTTTTCTAATACAAAGTTAAGGTCCCAGGCTGGAGTTGGAGCTCTCCTGGGTGGTCTTAAGTTTTTGGTCCCTCTGAGGAACTGCTTGAGCAGTGGATGAGAGAAGAGGGGTGGTTCTGTGTTGTAATGAGCTGAAATGGCTGAGGAGTGAATTTTGATGGAGGAAAAAGAAATGCTCTTGTGAAGCATCTCAGTTAAGTATTGAAGAATATGAGGTAATTTGGGTGCTGCTGTGGCCATCCCTTGAGTTTGGTTCCAGGAACAAAATCCTTAGGATTTTCTAGTACTAGGCCTCATTTTCTCCAAAATGACATCCAACACTTGCTTACTGAGGGATGGTAATGGAGAAATTAGGTAATTAGCCAGGCTGTCAGGTTCAGGGTTTGAAGCTGAGGGTGCATAATCTGGCTCTCCTGCTGTGACAGCAGGGTAGGGGTCTAAGGCAGGTGCCATGGAGCCAGCAGTGACACACTGCGCAACAGGGGGTACCAATGTTGGCATGGCCAGTGTGGTGCAATCAGTATCGTCCTTGGTTTGTCCTGTTTGATCTTTAGTAGTACTTTGGAGAGGCGGAGAGGAGAGGCAGAGGGGGAAAGGCATAAACTGATAGATTTTTCCAGCTGAAGGACAGAACATCCACTTTCCAAGCTTGTTTGTGGGGAGTCCTTGTGTAGAATTTGTCCAACTGGTAGTTCTGGGGGGAGGCAAATAGGTCTATATCTGGGCTCCCCCATTTGTTTATCAAGATGATGAAAGTCTTTGAATTCAGTTTCCACTCGTGTGGGTCCATGAGATTTCTGCTTAGTTCGTCTGCCAGTGTATTTAGTTTTCCTGGCAGGAATTGAGCCTGTAGATGCACTGGGTAGCTCAAGGCTGTGTTACCACAGAGCCATGGCTAGTATGCAGAGGGGGGTAAGAATGGGTAGCCCCTGCTTGTTTATGTACCATATAACAGTGGTGTTGTCAGTCTTTACCATTAATTCTCCTGGAAGAATGTGGTCCTTGAAAGCTGTCAGAGCGTTCTGTACAGCTAACATTGTTTTTTGATTGATATGCAGGTGCATTTGACTTGGGTTCCATTTGCCCTAAATGTACTTCCCTGCCAGGTGAGCCCCCCCATGCATAGTCTGATGCGTCTGTTAGGGTTTGGGCGGCAGAGGGTAGAGTGAATGGTAGTCCCTTGTTTAGGTGGCAGGCCTCTGCCAACCAAAGGAACTCTAACCGTAGGCAAGGTATGATAGGAATAATTGCTTCTAGGTCCTGAGAATGTTGACAGCATAGCCTTTTAAGATGCCATTGTAGTTTCCTCATATGCAGTCTTGCATATGGAATTAGTAGAATGCAGGAGGCCATGAACCCCAAGGTTTGCAGTATTTGCCTTGCAGATAGCAGGGTCTTTGTGACCATTAGTTTGAAGGAAGTTGTCAACTGAATTTGTTTCTCTGGCATAAGGAAAACCATCTGGGAAGTTGTGCTCAAGCTTGCTCCCAGGAATATAATTTGTTAACAGGGTACCAGATGTGATTTCTTTTCATTTATGGTGTACCCCAGACATGTTAGCATCTTATGAACAAATGCCAGATTATTCAAAAGTATGTCCTGGCTTTCTGCCTGAATTAGACAATCATCCAGGTATGGATATATTTGAATATTTCTTTGCCTGCAGAATGCAATGACTGGAGCTAGGCACTTTGTGAATACCCTGGGTGCAGTAGATAAGCCAAAGGGCAGGGCAGAGAACTGATAGTACATGTAGCCTGCTTTGAAGCGTAGGTATCTTCTGCAAGATTCCCTGATTGGGATGTGAAGGTAGGCTTCCTTTATATCCAGTGTTGCCAACCAGGCATCTTTGCCTAGCATAGGAAGCAAATGGTGAAGAGTTAGCATCTTGAATTTTGGAATCACCAAACAGGTGTTTAAGATAGAAAGGTCCGGGATAGGATGCTATGAATTGTCTTTTCTGGGTACCAGGAAAATTCTTAAGCAGAAACCTTGCCCCTTTTCCTCTTTTGGTACAGTCTGAATAGCCTTTATGCTTAATAGTTAGAGTACTTGCTTTTGAGCCTCTGCCCACTGATTTGGGGATAGATCTGGCCAACCGTTTTGGGTTGTTAACGTGTGGAAGTGAAATCTGCATCCTTGGGGAAACTATATTTAAAACCCATTTGTCCTGAGTAACGAGTTCCCAGTTTTTGGCCTGCAGAGCAATCTTTCCCCCTAAAGGAGCAGTCAGTTGAGAAGTGCTTGGTAGTTTAAAAGTTAAGTCATTGAGACAGCTTACCATGGGGGGGGGGTCTTACTACTCCCCGATTTGGAAGTGGGAGCCCCCCACTGCTTAGTCCTGTGTGTACCCTGGGACTGAAGCCTGGGTGTTCTGCTGGTTCTGGGTTTGGACTGAGAAGGCCTGGAAGAGGCAGGAAAGGACCAATTCTTAGAGGGCCAATGCCTACTAAATCTTGGAGGCTGTACTTGTAGGAAATCGTTAACAGTTTGCATGGTATGTTTTCCAAACTGTTCAGCAGAATGCATTAAATTCTGTAAATCCTTATTTTCAGCACAGTCAGGAATCAACATAATTTTCTGTTTAAGCAATCCAATAATATGTTGCTGATACTTAAACATATGAAACTGACAGTTTAAGGCCCTAATGGCCAAGGTTGCAGAAGTGTATACCTTCTTATCCCATATATCCAGCGCCCTGGAGCCTCTGTCAGAAGGGGTAGGATTTTTGGCAGTAGTAGCCTTAATGCTCTTAGGTCCCTGTGAAATGGTCTCAGGATCCGCAGTAGGATTTTTAAAAAGGAACTTGTGAGAGTCAGGAACCCTGTAATATCCATCAGGTTTACTGGGAGCAGGAGGTAAAGAATCAGGGGCCAACCTAGATTCCGAAAAGGCATCATCAACAATGTCTAGTACAGGAGGGATGGCTAAAGGCCTGCGTTGAGGCAGGAGTAAGAAATCCCTAAGCCGCTTTTTAGAATCAGAGTAATCCTGACTTTCCCATCGAAAATACTTCCTCAGAGTATGCAAGGTTTCACCAAAAGAGAAATCCTCTGGAGCGGGAATAGAGTCCTCTGCATCAGAATCCTCATAGGTAGATAAGGATAAATCCTGATAATCAGAGAAAACAGAAATTTCAGAATCCTGGGCAGAAGAATCATAAGCAAATTCAGTCCTAGGTCTCTTAGAAGGGGAAGGTTTGCCTCCCCTGATTAAAGTCATAAGGTCTTCAGCCATTCTTATCATTTGTTTTTTAGGCATAGAGGCCTAACCATGTGGTCTGGGCGTCGGTTTTCTAGGCATGGTTCGAGTTTTAGGCCTTGAAGAAGAAGGTGGAGTCAGTTTAATATGCAGGTCAGTAGGCCTGAATACACCCTCAGAAGCCGGTGCCTGCACAGCGGCTCTGGACCCATCCAAGGTACAGACATCTGCAGGTTCCACAGTTGAAGCATCTCGCAGCATACCGGACTTCAAATGGGTCTCAGTAGAGGCCTGCAAATCTGAAGCAGCGAGTATCAGGGGCTGCAAAAGCGCCTGAGTACCGGCGAACTGGTGACTGGCTTAGAAGTGTTGTCGGCAGCTTTGGACCTAGGTGGCCTGTCTCTGTCTTTATCTTTGCGTTTTTTGGAATGTCAGTAGTCGGATGGCTTACCGAAGACATATCTGGATAATTGAACAGAGTACCAAAATATTTAGAAGCGTAAATATACCGATGACTAATAGTTCGTTGCTTAAATAAGGCACAAAACCAACAGCGAGGTACGTCGTGGTCAGGGCCTAGGCAAGGAATACAGTACGAATGAAAATCTTTATGAGGTATTTGCTTTCCACAAGAAATACAATTATTGACTTTTACTGACATCGGTTTAGAGCAAGAAAAAGTTTCCCCAACGGGATATTTAGCTTTAGTTGAAGACTTCGGTTCTGAAACTCAAACGGAAATTTCAGGAGTTGGCCGACCAGCACTTACTAACTGCTTTTGCTTCGGGCACCGCACGGCAAGAAAGACTGATGTAATGGTGTCAGCTACATGCTTTACACCCGACTACCTGACGTCATGAAAGACGAGACAGTAACTGACGCAGAACCCAAGACTCTGATAATCAGGCCGACTGAAGGCTACTGCAAGCAGATAACCGAAATGTGATGACTGCAACAGTGAAACACAAAAAAGGTACAGTTGTGTACCTACCATAAATGTAGATGTTAGAGTGTATCCACTGCTGCAGTCATTACACTTGGGTTATCCTGCTGGCAGGCGACCTGCAGTCGGGCCCGAGTTCCAAAGACTTGGTCCGGCGTCGGTTGCTGTCACCTCTTCCCTGACCTCAGTGCACCAGGGGTATAAAAGTTGCAACCGACGCCATTTTCTTCTGTTTTTCTTGCCCCAGATGTCAGGTGCCCCCAGACAGGAAGGCTGGAAAGATAAAATTATGCCAAAAAACATGGATATATTACTATAAACATTTCCTTCATCTACAAGCAAAAACACCACATAGGTAGTATAGAGATGAGAAGTACAGAAAAGTCCCAGCAATGAAAAAAGGGGGGTGGTGGGTGGGTAACCTGGACTGCAACAGTGAACACACTCTAACATCTACATTTATGGTAGGTACACAACTGTATTATGTTCATCGTGGTTCACTGTTGCAGTCATTACACTTGGGTAGAATCCCAAAGCTGAGGTTGGGTAGCTGGGTCTAAATTGGATTTGGCGAGGCTAACAAGCCCTGCAGAACTGCAGTGGCAAAGCCTGCTCTGGATTTAGAGTAGAGAGGTAAGTGGTAGTGCTTGGTGAAAGTGTGCACTGAGCTCCAGGTTGCAGCTTCTAAAATGTCTTTGGTTGGTACTCCTCTGAGGAAAGCTGCTGAAGTGGCTGCTGCTCTGGTAGAATGAGGCCTAATGCCCTTAGGCACAGATTTGCCATGTTGTGCATAACAGAAGCGGATGCAGTGTCCTATCCATTTCGAGATTGTCTGCTTTGTAATAGGCTTTCCTTGTGATCCTGCAGCCTATGCTACAAACAGTTGCTCAGTTTTTCTGAAAGCTTTTGTTTTGTCCAAGTAGAATCGTAGCTGTCTGTGTATATCCAAAGCATGCAGAAGTCTCTCCCCTTTATTCTGGGGATTTGGGTAAAAAGTAGGCAAATGAATGGTTTGGTTTAGGGCCACATTGGAGACCACTTTTGGCATAAATGTTGGGTTTGTCCTAAGAGAAACCCTGTCCTGATGAAAAATGAGGAAAGGTTCCACAGCCATCAATGCCTGTAACTCTGAGACTCTTCTTGCTGAAGTTATTGCTAGGAGCAGAGCAGTTTTCCATGACAAGAATTTTAGATCAGCTATGTTGGCTGGTTCAAAAGAAGGCAGTGCAAGTTTTTCTAAAACAAAATTAAGGTCCCAAGTAGGTACTGGTGCTCTCCTTGGGGGTCTTATATTTTTTGCCCCTCTGAGGTACTGTCGTAGTAGAGGATGTGAAAAAATAGGAGGTTCCGTATTCTAATGAGCTGAAATGGCAGAGGCATGGATTTTAATAGATGAGAAAGATAAGCCTTTGTCCAGCATCACAGTTAGGTATTGCAAAATCTGAGGTATATTAGGGACAAATGGTACGAGCCCTTGTGCCTGGTTCCAAGCACAGAATCTCTTCCATTTTTCTGAATAAGCTTTTCTAGTGCTGGGCCTCCTGGCTTCTAAGATGACATCCATAACAGCTTTAGAGAGAGGTGCAGTCTGAGTGGCTACATTATCTGCCATGCTGCCAGGTTTAAGGTTCTGAGTTGACTGTGCAGAATCTGATTGTTTTGTTGTGTCAGAAGATGAGGGATTTGAGGTAGAAGCCAAGCTGGGCCTTGAGATAAACTCTTTAGGATTGGGTACCAGTGCTGGTGTGGCCAGTCTGGTGCAACCAGGATCATTTTTGGCCTTTTTTGTCTGACTTTTAGTAGCACCTTGGTGATAAGAGGCATCGGAGGGGAAAGCATAGACTGTCAGGCCTTTCCAGCTGAATGATAAGAGCATCCACTTTCCATGCTTGAGAGTGATAAGTTCTTGTGCAAAATTTCTGTATTTGGTAATTGTGAGGGGAGGCAAAAAGATACATGTCTGGGCATCCGCATTTCCTAGTTATCATGCTGAACACTTGTGGATTTAGCTTTCATTCATGAGGATCCACGATATTTCTGCTTAGTTCGTCTGGAAGTGTATTTTTTGTTCCTGGCAGGAATTGTGCCTGCAGATGTACTTGACAGGTCAGTGCTGTGCTCCACAAAGTCATGGCTTGTCTGCATAGGGGGTAGGAATGTGTGCCCCCTTGCATGTTTATGTACCACATAACTGTGGTATTGTCCGTCTTTATTAATAGTTGTCCTGGATGTATTAGGTCCTTGAAGGCTGTCAGGGCATTCTGTACAGCTAGCATCTCTTTTTGATTGATGTGAAGATGCATTTGTTCCTTGGGCCACGTGCCCTGAATACATTTTCCTGCCATACATGCTCCCCAGGCATAATCCGATGCATCCGTTGTTATTGTCTGCCTGGCTGTGGGTAAGGTGAAAGGCTGTTCCTTGTTGTGGTGACAGGCCTAGGACCACCATCGAAACTCCTGTTGTAGGCAGAGAATTAAAGTTAGGATTGCCTCCAGGCTGTGACAATGCTGGGTCCAAACACTTTTTAGATACCATTGTAGTTTCCTCATATGCAGTTTTGCATATGGAATTAGTAGAATGCAGGATACCATGAAGCCCAGGGCCTGCAGAATTTGTCTTGCAGGGAGCTGGGTTTTTGTTGCCATCATTTGAAAGTAATGAGTCAGTTGCCTTTGTTTGTCTGGCGTGAGATAAGCCATCTGGGCAGTTGTATTTAAGCTTGCACCCAGGAATATTATCTCTTGAGAGGGCACTAGTTTTGATTTCTTTTTGTTTACTGTGTACCCTAGGCAAATTAGCAATCTGTTTACAAATGTCAGGTGCTTTAGAAGAATGTCCTTGCTCTCTGCTTGAATAAGGCAGTCATCCAAGTACGGATATATTTGAATTCCTTTTTGTCTGCAAAATGCAATTACTGGTGCCAGGCATTCTGTGAAGACCCTGGGCGCAGTAGATAAGCCAAAGGGCAGTGCAAAGAATTGGTAATGCATTGAGCCTGCTATGAATCTGAGGCATCTTCTGCAAAATTGTCTGATTGGGACATGCAGGTATGCCTCCTTGAGGTCCAAAGTAACTAGCCAAGCCTTCTTGCCCAGCATGGGCAGAAGTTGCTGTAGTGTTAACATTTTGAATTTTGGAACATCCAGGAAAGTATTTAGGATTGACTGGTCCAGCATTGGTCTCCAGGCTTTGTCCTTTCTGGGTACCAAGAAAAGTCTTGAATAAAATCCTTGTCCCTGTTCTTGCTGTGGAACTTTCTGAATAGCTCCCATGTCCATAAGAGCAGCAATTTGTTTCTGTGCCTCTGCCCAGTGGTTTTGTGGCAGGTCTGGCATACCTTTTGATTTTGGAAGCATGTGGAAGTGGAACCTGTAAACCCTGAGAAACAATATTCAGCACCCATTGGTCCTGGGTGATCATGTGCCAATTGTTTGAGAAAAGTGCTAGCTTTCCCCTTAGGGGTGCTGTCAACAGGTAAGTGCTTGGCATTTGCAGAGGGAAGTCATTGGGACTGTTTCCTATAAGGTTGTGATTTGTCTTCCCCTCCTTTGGGGGCTGAAGCACCCCAGTGTTTAGGTCTGTAGGAGCCTTGGGGCTGTGATCTGCCTCTTGGGCATCTGTATCTGCCTCTTTGTGGTCTGTCTGACACTAGAAAGGACCAATTTTTAAAAGGCCAGTTTCTGCTAAATCTAGGTGGTTGAACCTGTAAGAAATCTTTCACTGTCTGCATTGACTTTGCTTTATCCTCCATTTTCTTAACACCTCTTCTGCCTTAACACCAAACAAAGTATCATGCTGTAATGGAGCATCCAATAATTTTACTTTAACATGGTCAGGTAAACTTTGTTCTTTCAACCAAGCATGTCTTCGAATAACAGAGCCTGTAACTGTGGCTCTACAAGAAGCCTCTAATTAATCAAAACCACATTGCAGAGTATGCTTTCCCACTTGTTCAACTGCATGCAATAGAGCCTGCATTTCCTTACTGTCAGGACTTTCTGTATTTGAAACCATTTTCTGTTTTAACAATGGCATGAGGTACTGTTAACATTTAAGCATGTGAAACTGACAGTTTAAAGCTCTTACAGCTAAAGTAGCAGAAGTGTAAACTTTTTCCCCCCATCTGTCCAGAGCTCTGGAATCCCTATCTGAGGGGACAGGATTTTTGGCAGTGGAAGCCATAACCTCTTTAGGGCCCTGAGAAATTGTTTCTGAGTCTGCAGCGGGGTTTTTGTATAGAAATTTATGAGAGTCAGGGACCCTGTATTAACTGTCTGGCTTGACTGGTGCAGGGGGCAAAGAATCAGGAGACAGACTGGATTTAAAAAACACATCATCAACAATATCCAGCACAGGGGGGAATAGCCAGGGGCCTGTGCTGAGGCAATAAAAGGAAGTCTCTGAGCCTTTTCTTGGATTCTGAAAAATCCTGGCACTCCCAGTGGAAATGTTCCCTCATGGTCTGCAGGGTTTCACCAAAAGAATAATCCTCAAGCGGTGAGGTTGAAGGTAAGGACTCTTCTGCATCAGAGTCCTCATAGGGCGGGAGACAATATCCCTGATCAGAAGAGGAATCAGAGGAAATGGAAACCTGATCAGAGGAATAATAATCAGTGTCTTGCCTAGACCTTTTGTCAGGAGGGGGATGGGAACCCTTGATTAAAGTAATAAGGTCTTCGGCCATTTTAAGCATCTGTTTCTTTGGCATGGATGACTGCTCTGGAGAATGCTGCACTTGTTTCCTTGTCTTTAATGGTGTTTTTGACTTTGCCTTTGCTGCTGTAGTGGGCTTAATTGTAAGCTGTGAAGGTCTGAAAACACCCTCAGAAGCCGATGCCTACTCAGCGGCTCCGGAACCATCTGAGGATATAGTTTCCGTAGGCCCAATACCTTGAGTTTCCACAGGCCTCGGTGTCTCCACGTGGCTGTCGGTTACAGCCTGTGGCTCTGAGGTAGCAGGTGTCAGGGGCTGCGAAAGCGCCTCACTGAGAACCGGCGACTGGCCTAGAAGAGGCTTCGTCGTCAGTTTTGGACCTCGGATGCCTGTCCTTTTCTTTGTCTCTGCGTTTTTTATAAATTCCGGTCGTCGGTTGTTCCAACGTCATTATGTAATTAAACCTTCGGCAAAAATAATGTAAAGCAAAATCAAACCGACATTTAATAGTGCGTTAATTGAATCTAGCACAAAACCGACAACTAGTAATGTCGTGGTCAGGGCCTAGGCAAGGAATACAGTAAGAGTGAAAGTCCTTATGAGGTATTTGCTTCCCACAAGAAATACAATTATTAACTTTTACTGACATTGGTCTGGAGCAAGAAAAAGTTTCCCCAACGGGGTACTTAGCTTTATTGAAGACTTCGGTTCTGAAACTCAATTTTGAAAATCTCAGGAGTCGGCCGACCGGCACTTGTGAACTGCTTTTGCTTTGGGCACCGCACGGCAAGAAAGACTGAAGAAAATGGTGTCGGTTGCAACTTTTATACCCCTGGCGCACTGACGTCAGGGAAGAGGTGACAGCAACCGACGCCAGACCAAGACTTTGGAACTCAGGCCGACTACGGGTTGCCTGCCAGCAGGATAACCCAAATGTAAATGACTGCAACAGTGAAACACGATGAACATCATCTAGTTTGGCAGAAGCTTTCTGATCAACGTTCTTACACAATCCCGAAGACTGGCCACTCCGTCTTGTGGAAGACTTATCACCCTTGTTGTGTTTATTTCTGCTCCTATGAAGACCAAGTTCTAACATGGCTCTAGAGCAGATTTTTTTGTAATTTACGGTAATTCCTAGGGAGGAACAGAGTTGTAGGGTGTTGTCCTTGGCCTGTAGCAGAAGATGCCTGCTTGGGGCAGTTATGAGCCAGTCATCCAGATTTGGAAACACTCGGAATCCTTGGTGTCTCAAGTGAGCTGCAACTATTGCCATGCATTTGGTCAACACTCTGGGGGCTGTAGTGAGACCAAAGGGCAGAGATTGAAATTGGAAGTGACTGGCTTCTAGCCAGAAGTGCAAGTGCCTTCTGGACTGCCTTTCCATCCATATATGGTAGTACTCATCCTGAAGGTATATAGAGCACATCCAACTGTCTTTTTCCAAAAAAACGGAAGCATCAACTGCAGTGTCACCATCTGGAACTTGCTCTTTTTCACAGGTTTGTTTAAAATGCTGAGATCCAAGATGGGTCTCCAGTCCCGTGTTTTCTTTGGAACTAACAACAACCTTGAGTAAATTCCGAATCCTCTCTGGTCTGCAGGGACTTCTTGGATGACTCTTTCTTGGCAACTTTTGAATTTCTAAGGTTGTGTGTTCCTTTTCACTGGGTGGAACATCTGGAACTAATTTGTTTATGGGAGAGAGGAAGGAGAAAGATTCTCTAGAGCCCTGATTCTGTGGACCTCCACTGCCACGAGAGTGGCATCTTCCATTACTGTTACCCACTCTGTCTCTAGGGGAACTTTCACCTTGTGTCTCTTGGAAAAACCTTTGTGAATTTTTTGAAACACATCTTTCCACTACCTCTTTTACCTTTGGAAAAGGGTCTAGTGGGTGTGGAAAAACATTCTCCAATGGCAGTTAAGGTCTTGCCTTCCTGTTCACATCTGGTGAGCATTTCTTTTACTTTTGGGCCCAAAAAAAAAAAGACAGGAGCCATCAAAGGGGGTGTTAATGAAGGAAGACATGAAGGGCTCCACGAAATCGCAAAGGCACTTCCAGGCCTGCCTCTTAAGAGAGATGCCTGAACTCCCTGCCCTACTCTTTCCATCTGCTACATATGACATGAGTCTCATAGAAGAGTTTACAACTGAATTGAGGGTTGTGAGCTGAGCAGTTACTTTATCTGCCGCCACATCAGCTACAGTTCCTTGGAAAGAGTCTGACGGTTCTTTCAAAAGGTCCCTCTGTAACCTAGTAAAATGAGTCAAGTAGTTCAGTAACTGTATGGTAAAGGCCGCTGAAGAAAACCCATGCTTCCCATACCTATCCATGGTCCCAGAATCCTTGTAAGAGGATAGAGGAACTGGTCCAGATGGTTTCTTTTTAGTGGCCACCTCCATGACCATGGCATCAAATGCTACACGTTCAGTAAAGAAAGGTTTGTCCATAGGGGGATTGATTTTTTTGGTCTCTTAGAAGTCTGCTCTATGGAGTCTGGTGTCTCCCAAGCCTTCTGAGAGATTTAATCAGTAAGCTCATCATAAAGAGGAGTCACCCAACTTGGAAGAGTGAGACCTGAAAGCCTTCAGGTATACTGACACCTCAGCTGAAGGAGTTCTGGACTGCCAGTCACCTGTTTTAATATTTCCAGGATATCTCCGAAGGAGACATCTTCAAGAGGTGACCGTGGGGACCCTTCTGCATCACTGAGGTCAAAATCAGATGTGACGGACTCCTCTGGTGAGTCAAGATGCTTCCTCTTGCAAGTCCTCCTCTGAGGGGCTTGCACAGTGGGGTAATCTGAGCAAGTTTCAGAAAGGGGGGGGGGCTTGTTGGATGTCCAGAGGCCTGGGGTCTCTGTGGTCCTATGAAAGGGGTACATGAGAAGGTAAAGTCACTGGCCCAGAACTGGAAGGAAGATCCTGGATAGACTGTCCGACACTGGGATGTAGTCATTACCCTCCTTATAACCTCAAAGGCACTCATCCCTGACACAAAGAACACCCCCGGATCAGACAAAAAGGTTGTTAGAGCAGAGGGGAAAACAGCTCTTTGATTAAATCCATGACAAATAGAGGATGATTCTTGCAGATGTAAAGGCCCCAAGCAATACACAAAATGTATGCATCATTTACGGGCATCCTCTTTCCACGCTGTTCACATTTTTTAAACACCAAGGGTTTTCCTTCTTGTTTTTCATAGGTAGGTACTAGGTTATTGGCCCTAGGGCCTATATAAGCCTAGCCAAAAAGGTACCCTGGCTTTTGCCACCCAAGAAAATTATTTTCCTGTGACCCTGTCGAGCAGAGCCACAGAAGTGATCCCCGGGGTGAATTTTCCATCTCCCATCCAATCAAGATTTTTCTTGAAGAGTGCTAATGAGGAGCTTTGTTTGATATAGATAGGTAGTTTGTTCCAGAGTATGGGAAGTCTCTGGGACAGGAATCTATCCCTCCAGCATGTTCTGTTTATTGTGGTGACAAGGTTTAGGTCCCTAGAGCATGCAGGTAGGAGGGATTGGGATTTCTTTAAATGGATCATGTCCAACAGCTCTGGGTTTGACATAACTTTGTACATTAGGCAGAGATCGCCACTGAGTAGGTGATATGTGCCAGAGTAAAGCTGGAGTTTTTTGAGACGATCTGCTATGGCATCTGTTTGAGGCAGGCAATCCTCTTTGTGAGGTACTTCTCTGGCCTTTCCAGTTGTTGTAAATGTCTTGTGAGGTACATACCAAAAGGAGCGCTGTATTCTATAATGGGTCTAACGAGTGACGAGTAGATGGGAACAATGACCTCTTTTTTCCTGGATAAGAAACATTTTGTGATGAGGTGTGCTATGTAGAAGGATGTCCTGACTACTGTGGCAATGTGATTATCAAAGGAGAGACTACTGTCCACCTGTGTCGCTTATCACACTTTCGGTGTTAAGTAGACTACCGCCTATGTGGTAGTTCATAGGTACAGAGTTTTTACCAAAAGGGATGACAATGTACTTTTTGGCATTGAGCTTAAGGCCATGGCTTTGACACCAGGCATATGTCTCAGTGAGGCCCTTTTGTAAGATGTCCACATAGTTAGGAGCTTCGACTATGGCTCCTAGTTTGCAGTCATCTGTGAACTTAGTTAGCCAAAGACCTAATTTGTTTGGTATCTACTTCTTTGAAGTACAGGCTAACAGGAGAGGAGCCAGGACTGAACTCTGTGGTACTCCACTGGTCTGAAGTCAGATTTGGAGTCTGCTACTTTCACAGTGTGGGTTCTGTCAGTGAGACAGTTGGGAACCCATCTTGTGACATAGGGATTTATACCTAGTTGAGTGAGTTTATCTATAATTCCAGAGTGGAAGATGGTGTCAAAAGCCTTGACGAGATCTAGATAGGCTGTGTGAACCACCTTACCCTCATCTACAGCTTTGGTGACGGCTTCAAAGAAGTCTATCAGGTTTAGGAGACATGATCTGCATTTTACAAATCCAAACTGGGTGGGGTCCAGAGTTTGGAGATTATCAATGTCATTGTTTACAAGTTTAGCATTGATAAAGTCTTGTATTTTGATGCTGGAGTGTTTGCAGAGAAACAGTTGTTTTACCGAGTCAGTCCATACTACACCCTTTGCGGACCTATTTTAGTGGAATATATATGGTTAGAATTAGAACAAATACTGACTTAACAAATGCTTTTCTTGATGTAAAGCAAAAAAACTAATGCTCATGTGAGCAAACGTTCTTCCTAATGGAGTTTCTGCCAGCTGTCTTTTGAATGGGATGACGGTACATTTAGCAAGCAAATTTGCTCTTACCCAACTGTTGTGCCATCTCAAAGTTAATATATATATTAGTAGGGGGTTGGGAGAGCACCCCCCCCAAGAGGGGTGATATGGGGGAGGAGGGCTCGACCCCTGCAAAAAAGTAAATAAAATAACCATTCATTTTTTAAGCATTTGCTCTGAACAGATGGTTATTTAGAGGGTTGCTCATTTAAGTGCTCACTGTTTCATGACATTCATTTATTATATATACACACCCACACGCATGTGTGTGTATTTTAATATATATCACATACACACACACACACACACACACACACACTAGAGAAATACAAGGATCCTACAAGTTTCACTTTTTAAAAGGACATGGCAGGTCAAATGGCAAAGTAGTAAGGGTTGAAAGTACTCATAAAATTGCTGTACTTAAGCTTATATCAAAATTCAAACCCAGAAATTTAAGATACGTTTGCTATTCTCAAAAACATAAAACAACAAGACAGCTTTTTGCCTGGCATCCACAGCTATCTTTCACATATCACACAAGTTGTACTAAAAATAATTATGGTTTCAGAATAAATAAAAGTGCCTTCACACCATTTTTAAATTCTGCTGACAAAAGAACATAAAATTTTGACATTTCACAAATTATTTTCAAAACTGTTAGATCCTAAATGATATTTTAATAGTGTAACAACATCCAGTACACTTAGGTATGTTCAGCTGAGACACCATCTGAGCAACCTCCTGAAAGGGGGAGAAGGGGTTTCTGCCTATTCTGACCGAAAGCTTTCTGCAACTGGGTAGTTAACTGCAAAAGGCCACTGCTCCCAAGTAGTTTTCAACATGCATTCATAAATACTGGAAGGCCACTAAGCTTCATGACCATTCTTATCTTGCCAGTACCATTTTCCAAGAGGGCCATATCATTCACACCCGCAGCAAATCTGGGGATACCTATCCAATTATCTAGTTTATGTATAAAGGAAGCTAGCGAGTCAGAGTACTTGTCATGTACAGGAAGTTTATTACAGAGGTTTGGGAGGTGCGGAGTTACAAACCTATCCCTCCACTATATTTTATTTATCTGTTTATGAAGTTTTTAAGTCCCTGGTTCTGGTTATTTGTAGATACATTAGATTTGCACAGAATCGGGAAATCTTGGACAATTACGTCTCTAATAGCATAACAGTGACAGATCTCCTCTTAATCTATAAGATGATGAATAAAGGGACAGAGCTTGCCTGGGATCTTTTTGGTTAGGAACCTCTGGGAACTTTCTAACTGCTAGATAAGTTTAGTGAGATGCATCTCAAAGTGAGTATTGTCCTTAACTATAAAGAAGTGATTGCTTCTTTAGACCTTGACATTCCTTTGGCAATTAGCTGGGTTAAACAGAAGGGCCTTATGACAACCTCTGTTACAATATGGTCTAAGACAGAGAGCTATCAAGCACAGTATCTAGCTCCCTAACTATACTTTTGTTTTGTGAAGGTGCGTTTTCTACACAGTATGATGAAAGAAGGTATGGTCTACCAAAAGTTATAATACTACAATTAAACAGGAATAATGTATCATAATTAAACAGAATCAATGTTTCACTGTTGCATATGGAGAAAGGTTACCTGAAGAGCAAAGGAAAAGTATTCTGTATCAAAATTTGTTTTAAAGATTGTATTTCACTGTTTATACTAAGCAACCTACCTTCCCAGCATCTGAAGAGCAGACATTGAGGACATCCTAAAACACCTCAGCTTCACACAGCTAAAGATTTCATTAGGCCTAACCAACTTCAGGATAGCACTTCTTACTAGATTTATTTAACACCAAATAAAAACACACTTACTGGAATAAGGTGCTGCTCCCAACCTTCAGCAATCACTGCTCCATCCATAACCTTCTCTATTCCAGCTTCCTTCACTTGAAACCCTCCAGCCCTAATCTTAGCAAATCATCTTAAACACACACAGAGTTCAACACTGTGATAAGATAACCTCTACGATTCTACTTCAGTAGCTACTTCTCTACTTTTATTCTCAAACTACAACACAAAGACTTCCTCAAAGTCACATGACTACTAAAAGCCCATACAAACGCCTGGATTACTAAAGAACAAAAATATTTCTACAAACTCAAGACACTGCATGGAAATCTTGGAAATCTCCTCACCCATAAAAAAGTGACCATTTCATTCAACTAAGAAAGAAACCTAGACAAAAAGACCACTAGACAGCACATGCAAACACTCTCGTCATCAGCCCAAAAATCTACTCCATACAACCAAAAGAAATTCTGGAAACTAGTCAATAACACAACCATCTGTACTCCAGAGAAATATCCCCATCAAAAAGATGCTATTGAAACTCAATCCAGATACAACACATAACAGACTCTGTAATCAAATATGTCACTCTTCCAACCACTACAATCTGTACCCAATGCACATCTCTCTTTCTTAACACCACCACAAAACACACCCTAGTTCTACTTTAAAAGAATTACCACCACAGAACTAAAAAGGAGTTTTAGATGATTCCAACAGACGCGCCATCAGGGACTCGTGCAATTCAACCTTGGGTTTCTCCTTCTCTTTAAAGATCACATTACAGTGCCTTTAAAACAACTCTACAGTGTTAGATGTATATAGACACTTATTACAGTGCATGTACACTCTTCTGCTTGCTAGAATATATATAAATAAAATAAATGCATGTAATATTTGTTAGCATATATACACAAAAGGGTTAAACTTTCCTGAGTTAGAAATGCATGCTTTGGCATCCCACTGTGTAATATAGAATGTTCTGTGCCTGGTACAAGTTTAAAGGAGAACTGCAGATAAGAAACCCAGGTACAAGAATGAAGAACTCCCTACTGGCTGGAAACAGAAACAACTTCCTAGATCTGCTCTGAGTTAAAGCACAATGGCACTAATACAGAACCAACTGATATTGCCAACATCCTGGCAGATAGGTTCAGTGCTAACTTTACCCCTTTCTCATCCCCTAAAGGGCCCAACCTCTATACCGGAAGAATGCAAAGTTCCTGTAATCACGGCTACACAGGTAAAAAAAAAAACACTCTCCAAAGCCAAGAACACAAAATCCATGGGACCAGACAACATTCCAGGCTGCGTTCTACATGAACTACAGAACGAACGGACACCCCACCTAAGTACCATGTTCACTCATAGCCTCACCTCAGGCTTTGTGCCCACTGAATGGTGCACAGCAACGGTTATCCCACTCCACAAAGGGGGAGCCACCATGGACCCCGGGAACTACCACCCCATTAGCCTGACAAGCCTGGTCTGCAAGACTATGGGACGTATCATCGTGGAACTTATAAAATAATGACATTGGTAATCTCCAGTCTCTGGACCCTACCCAGTTCGGGTTTTTAAAAGGCAGATCATGTCTCCTAAACCTGATAGACTCCTTTGAAGCGGTCACCAAAGCTGTAGGGAAGGGTAAGGTGGATCACACCAGCCTATCTAGATCTCGTCAAGACTTTTGACACCATCCCCCACTCTGGGATTATAGATAAACTCACTAAACTTGGTATAAATCCCTATGTCACAAGATGGGTTGCCAACTGGCTCACTGACAGAACCCACACTGTGAAAGTAGCAGACTCTAAATCCTACTTCAGACCAGTGACAACTAGAGTACCACAGGGTTCAGTCCTAGATCCTCTTCTGTTTGGTATCTACTTCTCTGAAGTACAGGCTAACACAGAAGGTCTGTGGATAAACAAAGTTCGCAGATGACTGCAAACTAGGAGCCATAATCAAAACTCCTAACGATGTGGACATCCTACAAAAGGGCCTCACTGAGACAGATGCCTGGCGTCAAAGCTATGGCCTCGAGCTCAATGCCAAAAAGTGCATTGTCATCCCTTTTGGTAAAAACTCTGTACCCATGAACTACCACATAGGCAATAGTCTACTTAACACCGAAAGTGTGATAAGAGACCTTGGGACACAGGTAGACAATCACATCGCCACAATAGTCAGGAAATCCTACATGGTACACCATCACAAAAGGTTTCTCATCCAGGAAAAAAAAAAAAAAAAAGAGGTCATTGTTCCCCTCTACTCATCACTCATTAGACCCATTATGGAATACAACACCCGTTTTGGAATGTACCTCACAAGACATCTACAATAACTGGAAAGGCCACAGAAATACCTCACAAAGAGGATTACTGGCCTTAAACAGATGCTCGCAGACAGTCTCAAAAAACTCCAGCTTTGCTCTGTCGCATATCGCCTACTCAGAGGCGATCTCTGCCTAACATAAAAAGCTATGTCAAACCCAGAGCTGTTAGACATGCTCCACTGAAAGAAATCCCAATCCCTCAGAGCTACATGCTCTAGGGACCTAAACCTTGCCACCACAATAAACGGAACATGCTGGAGGGATAGATTCCCGTTCCAGAGACTTCCCATACTCTGGAACAAACTACCTATCTATATCAAACAAAGCTCTTCATTAGCACTCCTCAAGAAAAATCTTGATGATTGGATGGGAGATAGGAAATTCACCCCGGGGATCACTTCTGTGGCTATGCTTGACAGGGGCACAGGAAAATAATTTTCTTGGGTGGCAAAAGCCAGGGTACCGTTTGGCTAGGCTTATATAGGCCCTAGAGCCAAAAGCCTAGAACCTACCTATGAACCTAACAGGAACGACTCCCTAAAAAATTTAAGATTGTCACATAATTCACCTTGAAACAGAACACAATGAACAGACTGCATTACATCAAGTAAATTTCAACAGTATTACATCAAAAGACTGCTTTCATAAAAAAGTGTATATAAAGGACATTGAAAGTAAATGGTGGTAGATTTGATTTTTGTTGGATCTGGTACATGCAGGAACATATTTATGTTCTTAGTGTTTCACTGTTGCAGTCATCACATTAGGGTTATCCCTGCCAGGTTAGACCTTGGCTTGCCCGAATACCACAGACTTAGTATTTCTGCGTCGGTTGCTGTCGCTTCAGGACCGACGTCACGTCATCAGTAGTATAAAGTATGGCAGCCGATGCCATTACATCAGTCTTTCTGGTCATGGAGCCCGAAGCAGAAGCAGTTCACATGACTGCCGGTTGGCCGCTACCTGAGTTTTCGGCTACCGAAATGAAGTTGAAGTCTTCTAAAGCCAAGTACACTGTTGGGGATCCTTTTTTCTTGCACTAACCGATGTCAGAAAAAGTTAATAATTGTCTCGCCTGTGGAAAGCAAATACCACAACGAGACTTCGTCTTACTGTGTCACTTGTTTAGGCCCAGACCACAACGTCCCCAGTTGTCGCTTCTGTGCTTTGTTCAACACTAGAACTATTGGCCATCGGGCCCTTATTGTTGCCAGATATTTTTGCTTATAGTCCTCTAATTTCAAAATGGCTTTGGTAAACCATCCGACAGCAGATCTTCTGAAAAAATGTAAAGATAAAGAGAGACAGACCTCACAGGTCCAAACCTACAGACAACGCTTCCGTTAAGCTAGTTGTCATTTCTCCAATACTCAGTGAGGCACTTTCGCAGCCCTCGATACCTGCTTCTGTGGATTTGCAGGCCGCTACTGAGACCCTTGCAGAGTCCAGTATGCAGAAAAACTCTTCTTCGACTAAGGATCCTGCAGTCGTCTCTACCTTGGATGGGTTTGGAGCCGCTGAGCAGGCACCAGCTTCTGTGGAAGACCTTCACACTACTGCTTCTCGACAAACTGACATCTTCTTTCGCAACTATCATTCTTTCAAAAACGACAGTTTCTAAGGCCCAGGGTACGAACCACACCCAAGAAACAGACGACCCACTCTCAGGCGCCTGCTTCCTTGCCTCAGTTTCAAATGCATAAAATGGCGGAAGACCTTATCATGCTGATCAGGGGAAGCCAAGCTACCCCCTCCAAAAGGAAAAAAGTTCTGTCCCCTGTAGTTTTGTCTCAACAAGAGTCACATGAATCGGATGCATCTGAATACAAAGATATCCAACACCACTCTACTTATGAGGATTCTGATGCAGAGGATTCCATTCCTTTAGCCTCTTCCCCAGAGGATTTTTCCTCTGGAGAAATCTTGCATAGCTTAAGGGAGCATTTCCAGTGGGAGAGTCAAGACTACCCTCAGTCTAAAAAGAGACTTCCACAGCAGACCCTTGGTCATTCCTCCAGTCCTGGATGTTGTGGAGGATGTTTTCCTGGAATCCAGCTAGACTCCTAACACCCTTCTACCTGCATCCAGAAAACCAGACAGATACTATAGAGTCCCTGACTCTCACAAATTTCTTTTTAAAAATCCTACTGCTGACCCTGAGGTAATTTCGTAAGGGCCTAAAGGGATTAAAGCAGCATCTGCTAAGAATCCCACCCCCTCAGATAGGGATTCCCAAGCACTGGACAGATGGGGTAAAAAAGTACACATCTCAGCTATTCGTACTATCAGGACACTAAATTGTCAGTTCCATAAGCTGCAATTTCAGCAACATACCCTGGAACTCCTGAAATAAAAACAAAATGTCTTCCTTTCCTACTTAGGCAGAATCTAAAGAATTACAAGAGTTAATGCACTCTGCAAATCAAGTAACTAAACACACCTTGCACTCTGGTTTTGACGCCCTAGAAGCTTCTTGCAGGGCAGCAGTCACTGGATTTGTCATTAGAAGGCATGCATGGCTTAAGAAACAGCCCCTGGCAGACCATGTCAAATCTAAATTGTTGGACGCCCTCTTGCACAAAGAAAATTTATTTGGCACTAAGGCAGAAGAGGTGTTAAAAAAAATGGAATAAAAAGCAAAATCTATGCAAACAGTTAAGGATTTCTTGCAGGTTCAGCAGGCTTTGTCCCACCAAACACTGGTCCTTTCCTGCTCCCAGAAAGTCAGTCCACCCTAGGCCCCGGGGAACCAGACCCCCCAGACAGCAGCCACAGGGAATGCAGAGATCTAACCAGTGGACTATCTCCACTTCAAAACCAGGGAGTTCTAAGCCACCCCTTATGCTAATAAGTCGCAATGACTCCCCTCCCTCTGCCCACCTTCACTTACCCCCTAGGAGGAAAACTCTCCTTTCAGACAAGCACCTGGGCCACCATTACTAACGACCACTGGGTTCTGAACATAGTGTCTCAGGGATACAAAATTTTCCTTCCACACCCTTCCAACCCCAAAAGGGTTTCCAGATCTAAATCCAAACCAGTGGGCAGTCTCTCAAAAGCAAATTCTTTCCCTGCTCTCTATGAGGGCAGTAGAGCACATTCCTGCAGAACAGACAGGCCAAGGTTTCTAAGCCAGACTTTTTCTGGTGCCCAGAAATGAGGGCACCTGGCGTCCAATCCTCGATCTATCCATTCTAAACACCTTCCCGGTAATCCCAAAACTCAAAATGCTCACCCTCCAGCAGCTGCTACCCATGCTCTCCAAGGATGCTTGGCTAGCCACCCTAGATCTAAAAGAGGCCGACCTCCACATTCCTATCAGGGAATCATGCAGGAAATATCTCCATTTCAGGGCAGGATCTCAACACTTTCAGTTCGCTGCGCTTCCCCTTTGGCTTATCTACTGCTCCCAGAGTTTTCACAAAATGTCTGGCTATGACCATTGCCTTTTGCAGACAGAGAAATATTCAGATTTACCCATACTTAGATGACTGCCTTATTCAGGCAGACAGTCAGGAAAAGCTGCTCAAGCACCTGGCCTTTGTAAAGACCCTACTACCCTCCCTAGTGTACATAATCAATGAAAATAAATCCAAACAGGTGCCCGCCCAAAGGATTACCTTCCTGAGAGCAAACCTGGACACAGTATCCCAGATGGCATACCTGACACCAGAGAAACACATTTTCCTGACAGTCTACTTCTCTCAACTAGCCACCAGGCCCTAGCTATCCTGCAAGCTCCGTTTATGGCATCTTGCATACTACTCATTCCATATGTCAGACTGCATATGCAGAAACTTCAATGGTACCTAAAAAGCCTTTGGTGTCAACACTCTCAAGACCTGGAAACTCTTCTACCTATAATTCCTTGCCTCAGAAAATAATATTTTTGGTGGGAACCGCATGCTCCCACAACAAGGGACTGCCTTTCTCACCACCCCCTCCACCCAAACCCTCACCACCAACGCATCAGACTACACTTGGGGTGCACACATGGAGGGCAGGTGCATACAGGGCCAATGGAGCCCTCAGCAAATCCCTCTGCACATCAATCAAAAAGAGATGATGGCTGTACAGCATGCCTTGATAGCTTTCAAGCCCCTTCTCTCTCCAGGGGCTCTCCTGATCAAAACAGACAACACCAATGTGATGTTGTATATCAACAAACATGGAGGAACTAACTCCTACTCTCTATGCAGGCTGGCCATGACCCTTTGGCCACAGCCTCGGACATGCAACTACACCTGTTAGCGCAAATCCTACCAGGCTCTCTCAACTCTCTGGCGTACCAATTAAGCAGAAATCTGTTGGACCCACACGAGTGGCAGCTTAACAAAAAAAACTTTACCCAATTAACTCAGAAATGAGGCACCCCTAAGGTAGACTTCTTTGCCTCCCACACCAACTACTAACTCAGCAAATTCTGCACCAGAGAGCATCACTGCATGGCTTGGAAAGTGGATGCCCTGTCCTTCCCCTGGTTCAATCTATTGGTCTATACCTTTCCTCCACTACCTCTCATCCCCACGGTACTGCTCAAAATATAGGAGGAAAAACCAAGGACCATACTTATAGCTCCAGACTGGCCCCAGCAGCACTGGTACCCCTTGCTGCACAGCCTGTCCCCACTGACCCCCATGGCATCTTCCTCAGATTCCAAACCTCCTGACCAAGAGGGAAGGGGAATTCATGCATCCCCAATTGCAGACACTCAATATGGCAGCTTGGTTTACTCTCTAACCCCAAACCAATCTGCCACCCTCAGCAAACAGGTTCTAAACGTTATCCGTGAGGCCAGATGCCCTAGCACCAAAAAGTCTTATGCTGACAAAAGGAAAAGGTTCTGCACCTGGATCCACACTAAGAGAGCCAATATGGCACAGCCGTCCCTCCCTCTCATCCTGGATTACTTAGCTGACCTACTACACAGTGGCCTCTCTTTCTCCTCTATAAAAATTCATGCCTCTGCTATTTCTGCACATTTTCCCACTGAGCAGCCCTTTTCTCACACCCTTTGATCAAACAGTTCCTAAGAGGGGCTAGCAACTTGATGCCACACAGAAGGGCACCAACACCAGTTTGGGACCTTAACTTTGTATTGGAAAAGCTCACCCTGCCCACTTCGAACCAGCTTCTTCTGCAGAGCTAAAATTTCTCTCCTGGAAGACAGCATTCCTTCTGGCCATCACTTCAGCCAGAAGAGTCTCTGAGCTACAAGCGCTCATGGCTTTGGAACCCTTCATCATCTTCCATGCTGACAGGGTATCTCTCAGAACTAACCCATCCTTCATGCCCAAGGTGGTTTCCAGTGTGACTCTCAACCAATCCATTCATTTGCCCACCTTTTTTCCTAATCCCCAGAACAAGGGGGAAAGAATTCTGCACTCTCTAAATGTGCACAGACAGCTCAGATTCTATCTAGACAGGACTAAATCCTTCAGAGAATCTGATCAATTGCTGGTTAGCTTTGCTACGGGGGCAGAAGGCCAAGCCATCTCTAAACAAACCATCTCCAAATGGATAGCACACTGCATCCATTTCTGCTACAAACATTGAAAACATCCCTCCAGGGGGTCAGGACACACTCCACCAGAGCAGCCACCACCTCTGCAGTTTTCCTCCGAGAAGTCCCCACCAGGGACATCCTAGAGGCTGCCACCTGGACATCTGTTCACACTTTTATCAAGCATTACCACCTACCTCTCTTCTTCAAATCCAGGGCAGGGTTTGTCTCTGCAGTCTTCCAGGGTATCCTAACCAGCCTCTAGTTTCCTTGACTGCCTCCACCCATTTCCTCAACTTTGGGAATCAACCCAAATGTGTTGACTGCAACAGTGACACATGAAGAACATAGTACAGTTGTGTACACTTACCATAAATGTAGATATTAGAGACTATTCACTGTTGCAGTCCTGGTTTCCCTCCCTCCATCCCACTTTATTATCTTTCCTTACAAGGGAGATATTGGTATTTATTTTCCACTGGGGGGGTTCTTCCACCAGAACCTGGCTCCTGCCAGATTAGGGCAAGAAAAACTGATGTAATGGTGTTGGCTGCCTTACTTTATACCACTGACGACCTGACGTCAGTACTGAAGCAACAGCAACTGATGCAGAAATACCAAGTCTCTGGTATTCGGGCCGACCAGATGGCTATCCTGGCAGGGATAACCCTAATGTGATGACTGCAACAGTGAATACACTCGAATATCTACATTTATGTTAAGTGTACAGAACTGCACTGAGGTAAATGGAGAATGCGAAGTTATCAACCATATTTGTAAGAAAAAACTAAACCTGAGACATTAAAGCTGTAAACTGCAACAGTATTGTATGTGTCGTCTGTTACATAGATAAGTTATTTTATTAGTAACTGCACACAAGTTAATAAAAGTAGTGAAAAAGTTAATAGTCTGCAAGGTTCAGTGCATTAATCAGACTTTTGGTTGCAGGAAATAGCATCATCATCATAAATCATTTTCATATAGTATCTGTACAGTCAGTGAATCATCACTAATTTCATGCCCCCTTAATAGAAAAAAAGCCAGTCCCACCTATCCCAAAAATCACCGATCCCAGAGCAACTAAAGACTTCAAAACCCATCTCTATCCTTCATACAACGGGTAAAATACCCCAAACTATTTTACAATCAATTAGCTTATCACGTCCAGTAGTACACAATTCCATTGCAACACCAACATGGTTTCTAGACAGAAAGTAAAATGACTGCCCTAAACATCCTAAAGAATAGTTGGGTAAATTCTTACAATAACCATAGATGTCCTTCTCTTCCATGTTGCAGTATTCTGTACTCTTGGGATTCCTCCTCTTCCTACCCGAACGTCCAGCCAGTGTTCAAAAAACTTGTAGTCACTGCCAGCTGACTCGGAGCATCCGATATGGCTTGATGAACGTGGGCCATAAAAGTGACATCTGTACGCATCATCCCTCAGTACTGTGCGCCCCAGTCAGACCCATGTCCCAGGACCACCTGTGCAAGCCCAGCTCCATCCAAGAATAGACATGTAAGATAATAGGAAGGGCAGGATGGAGGGAAAGAATACTGCAACATGGAAGAGGAGGACATCTACAGTTATGGTAAGATTTTATGCAATTATTCTATGTCCTTCTATTCTCATGTTGCAATATTCTGTACTCTTTGGCACTCAACCCAAGCTCACAGTGAGGAAAAGGGTGGTGGCCTAGCACAATTCTCTATGAATCCATGGAGGATAGCCCTGGCAAACCCCATCCTGGATCTAGAGATCTGGTCTAACTTGTAATGTTTAATGTATGTGGGGACAGATGTCCAAGTAGCTGTCTCTAGGAGAGAGGTGGTGTCCAAGCCTTTGAAGAAGGCTCCTGAAGAGGTGATTGTTATAGCGATTTGTGCTTTAACCATGCCCCCAAATGATTTTCCATGGTGAGCATAGCAGAAGGCGATAGTCTTGGATATCCAGGCTGAAATGGCTTGTTTTGTTAACGTTTTTCCCAGTGCCCTGGGGTAGAAGGGGAAAAGCAACTGGTCTGAAGACTTCCGGATGGACTTAGTTTTGTGCAGCTAGAACCTAAGCTGTCTGTGCATATCAAGGGAGTGTAAGACTTTCTCACTGTCCTCTACGGGGGGGGGGGGGGGGGCAAAGAAAGCAAGAAGGTAGATGGCTTGGTTCAAGGAGAATTCATTGACCACTTCCTCAGGCATGAAAGATAGTTTGGCTCTAAGAGTTACCCTGTCCTTGTGGAAGATGAGAAGTGGGGGGACGGGACGGCCATGAGGGCTTGCAACTCGGATACTCTCCTAGCCGAAGTTAGGGCCACCAGTAGTATTGTTTTCCATGTACAAAATCTGAGGGAAACCTTAGATGCTGGTTCAAAGGGAGCTATGGCCAGCTTCTCCAAAACATAATTCAGGTCACAAGGAGGAGGAATGGGTTTTCTGGGGAGCCTGAGATGTAATACGCCCTTTAAGAACAACTGTGCAGGCAATCTGGAAGCCAGACATGGTTCCAGAGGCAGACAAGTTGAAATGGCAGACAGGTGAGCCTTAATGGAAGAGTATGCTAATTCTGTCTGTACGAGTTCACACAGGTCGGATAGCACTAATGGGACCTCATTTCGGAATAGGTCCAACTCTGGAGACACCATATGGAGAATCTTTTCTACTTGGATACATAAGATTTCCTTGTATTAGGTTTCCTGGCCTCCTGCAGGACTGTAAGCACATCCTAGTTGTACAGATGTCTGCAAGGGATCAGAATTCTAGTACCCACAGGGTGAGGTGTAGAGAAACTGCCACTGCTGGTGGATGAGAGATACGTTGTCCTGTGTGAGGAGGTCCAGTCTATGGGGTAACTTGTGGTGATTGTCCTTGGCTAAATGCAGAAGGAGGGAGAACCAGTGCTGTCCTGGCCAAAAGGGAGTCACCAGCAAGTTTTTTGGCCATTCCTGCCAAATCTTCAGCAGGACTTTCTGAATAAGAGGGAAGGGGGGAATGCAGAGAGAAACATCCTCTTCCAAGAAATTGAAAAAGCATCCGTTGCCCTGGCTTGAGGATTGGGAAGCTTGGTGCAGAAAAAGGGAAGTTATCTTTTCATGGGGGAGGCGAACAGATCTGAGGTGTACGCCATTTGTGGACTACATCCAGAAAAACATCCCTGTGGAGTACCCATTCATGGGAAAGTGACATGGACCTGCTCAAGGTGTCTGCCTGAGTGCTTTGTTTGAAAGGGATGTAAACTGCCTGAAATGTTACTTCCTGCTGAGTGGCCAGCTCCCACACAAGATGAGTTAGTCTGCCTAATATGATTTTGTCCCCCCCCCCCCCATTTGTTGACATACCACAGAAAGTACAGTTTTGTACCTACCATAAATGTAGATGTCCGATAGGAATGCATCTGCAGTCCAAACAAATGGGTTGTCCTGTCGTCAGGCAGCCCTTTTCCAAAGTCTGGGTCTGGCGGTGTCGCACTTCACCACAGCTGCAGTTCTTATAAAGGCATCAGGCCATTTTCCTCAGTGTTTCTTGCCCCAGATGCCAGGTGCCCTCTTGGATGGCTAAATGCCAATGTTTTCAAATAGTAGAGAGCATCAAACACATAAAATAAGCATGTATGTACATATATACAAACAAATACACCATAATAGATCCCCCCCAAGCTAGCTGAAAGATGGCAAATAAGTACCACAGAGCTGACTGCAGATGCATTGACATCTACATTTATGGTAGGTACAAAACTGTACTATGTCCTTCAAGGATGCATCTGCAGTGAATACCATAGCCAAACTAGGGGAGGAGGAAAGCAGAGAGATTATGGTGTAGTTAGGATCCCCTGCAACACAGCAGTGGCAAATCCTGCTCGGGATCTAGAGTATAAAGGTAGATTGTAATGCTTGGCAAATGTATGCACGGAGGTCCAAGTAGCAGCCTCTATAATGTCCTTGGTAGCCAAAGCTGTAGTAGTGGCTGTAGCCCTTGTGGAGTGAGGCCTGATGTTCTCTGGAGTTTTCTTTCCATGGGAGGAGTAACAAAATCTAATGCAATTTCCTATCCACTTGGAGATTGTCTGTTTTGAAATTGCTTTTCCTTCCTTTCCTGTTGCATATGCTACCAGAAGCTGGTCAGTTTTTCTATTGCACTTGGTCCTGTCCAGGTAGTAGCGTAATTGTCTATGCACATGCAAGGAATGCAGCAGTCTTTCTCCCTGTTCTGTGGGTTGGGAAGAATGTAGGTAGGTGGATAGCCTGATTTAAAGACACTCTGGATACCACCTTAGGCATAAATGTAGGATTTGTTCTCATGGACACTCTGTCTTGATGGAAGATCAGGAAGGGTTGCACTGCCATTAATGCCTGTAGTTCAGAAACCCTTCTTGCTGAGGTGATGGAAAGCAGTCTTCCAAGATAAGTATTGTAATTCTGCTGTTGCTGCTGGTTCGAAAGGAGGAAGTGTCAATTTTTCCAGCACAAAGTTCAAGTCCCATGCTGGCAATGGTGGTTTCCTTTTAATTCCTCTCAGAAACTGCCTGAGCCAAGCTGTATTCAAATAGCTGATGCGTGTATCTTGATGGAGGAATAGGACAGGCCTGCATGAAAAAGCTCTGCCAAGTACTCCAGGATGTTGGCTATATTTGCCAGTGACACATCTTTTCCCCTTGCAGTACTTTTCCATTTTGCTGCATAATTCTTTCTTGTAGAAGGTCTGCGAGCCTCAAGGATAATGTCTTTAACCCTTTGTGATAAATTTGGGTTAGTTGCTCTTATGTAATGTTCCAGGCAGTCAGCTGCAGAGTTTTCAGGTTTGGATGCAGTATGTTGTAGATGTTCTGTGTTAACAGCAATGGGATCAGGGGTAGTGTCCACATTTGTTCCCGAGACATGCTCCTCAGTAATGGGTACCAATGTTGTCTTGGCCAGTCTGGAGCTATCAGAATGATCCCTCTTTGATCTTCAATAGCACCTTGTGCATCAAATGTCAAGTTGTTCCAACTGAAGATAGAGTCCACCTTCTGTGCAGAATCTCTTGAGCTGGTGATTGAGTGGAGATGCAAATAAGTCTATTTGTGGTAGTCCCCATTTTCTTGTGATGGCTTTGTAGATGTCGTCCTGCTCAATATGTCTGCTAGAAGGAATTGCTTGTAACTGAATGTTGTAGCTCAGAGCCACATTCCATAGGTCCAGTGCCATCCGGCATAGAGGGTATGAATGTGTGCCTCCCTGTTTGTTGATGTACCACATAACTGTGGTGTTGTCTGTCCTTATCATCAACTGCCCTTCTTGGAGGAATGGTCAATGTCTGGATTGCCAGTTTTACTGCTAGCATTTCCTTTAGATTTATGTGCCGGTGCAGCTGATCTTGAGTCCATAGGTCTTGTATGCACTTGTCCAGCATGTGGGCCCCCCAACCGAGGTCTGAGGCGTCCGTTGTGATGGTTTGGCTTGGTTGAATGTTGCTGAAGGGCAGGCCTGTGTTTGATTGACAGGCCTGAGCCCACCATAGGAACTCTTGCTTCAGGCATGGTATTAGTGGGATTTTGGTTTCTAGGCTGTGTCTGTGTTGAGACCATAAATTCTTCAGGTACCACTGTAGCTTTCTCGTATGCAGTCTGGCATGAGGGACCAGAATTATGCACGATGCCATGAAGCCCAGGGCTTGCAGTACTTTTCTTGCTGTTAGATGGTTCTGCTTTGTTAATGCCAAGAAGTAGAGAGGAAGTTGTTCTTGTTTTTCCCCAATTAGGAATGCCATCTGCTTTGATGTGTCCAGCTCTGCACCCAAAAAGGTTATTCTTTGGGATGGTATCAGCCTTGACTTTTTTATATTGACTGTATATCCCAGTGCTTGCAGCAAGTAAATGACCCTTTGTAAGTCTTCTGTTAGCTTGTTTTTGTTGTCCGCTTGTATCAGGCAGTCGTCCAGGTAGGGATAAATTTGTATTCCCTGAAGTCTGCAATGAGCGATTACTGATGCCAGGCATTTCGTGAACACTCTGGGCGCAGTAGATAAGCCAAAGGGCAATGCTGAGAATTGATAATGCTCTGATCCTGCAAGAAATCTGAGGTATCTTCTGCAATTTGGGTATGCCTCCTTGAGATCTAGAGTTACCAGCCAAGACTCCTTGCCCAGCATGGGAAGAAGCTGCTGTAGGGTCAGCATTTTGAATTTTGGAACAATGAGGAATGTGTTTAAAGCGGACAGGTCTAGAATAGGCCTCCATTTTCTCCTTTCTTGGTACCAGGAAGAGTCTGGAGTAAAATCCCTTTCCTTGTTCCATAGATGGTACCTTTTCCACAGCTCTCATTCTTACTAGTTGAGCTATTTGTTTTAGAGCTTCTATCTTTTGATTTGGTGGTAGGTTTGGCATTCCTCTTTTTCCTGGTAGAGTATGGAAATGAAACCTGTAACCTTGGTCTATAGTTTGCAAAATCCACTTGTCCCTTGTGATGTAATGCCAGTTCTTTGTAAATAAAGCTAGCTTTCCGTGCTGCTAGCTGCTGCCAGAGTCAAGTCACTGTGATAGTCCTGTTGCAGTGGTAGTGGCCGAGTCTGTGCCTCGCTGGTTGTTGCCTGGATTGATTTCTGCCTCTTGAACGCCTATTCCTGCCTCTCTGTGTTTTTGAGGAGTATGGAAAGGACCAATTTTTGGAGGGCCAGTTCCTGCTAAATCTTGGAGGTTGCACCTGTAAGAAATCTTTCACTGTTTGTACAGATTTTGCCTTCTCTTCCATTTTCTTTAATACCTGCTGAGCAGGAGAGCCAAATAAATTGACCTTGTCCATGGGAGCATCTAATAATTTTGATTTAACATGGTCCAGCAAGGCCTGTTCTTTCAACCATGCATGCCTTCTGATAACTGTGCCAGTCATGGCTGATCTAAAGGAAGCCTCCAGTGCATCATAGCCGCATTTTAAAGAATGGTTACTAACTTGCTGAATGTTATGCACCATTTCCAGAACATATTTCTTATCTAAAGAATCATCAGAGGACAGTTTCTTAGTTAACTGATCAAGCATAAACTCCTGATATTGGATCATATGAAACTGACAGTTCAAGGCCCTAGCTGACAGAGTAGCCGAGGTGTATACTTTTTTACCCCATCTCTCTACGGACCTGGATTCCCTTTCAGAGGGGAGGGGATTTTTAACAGAGGTAGATGCTACAGCCTTAGGTCCCTGGGAGATAGTCTCGGGATCTGCAAAAGGAGCCTTGTTTAAATGG